>NW_022985396.1:412492-416380 GCF_010093625.1 Macroventuria anomochaeta | reverse complement strand
TGACAGATAGGGGTAATAGGGGTTGACAGATAGGGGTAATAGGGGTTGACAGATAGGGGTTGACAAAATAGGGATAATAGGGGTTGACAGATAGGGGTAATAGGGGTTGACAGATAGGGGTAATAGGGGTTGACAGATAGGGGTAATAGGGGTTGACAGATGTATAAGGACTGGTTGGCTGCAAGCCGTGTCAGTATGACAAATATGGACAAGACTGGGTGCGCACTAGGGGTATGTACAAACGCTCAGGTGCTTGCAAGCTCTACAAAGAAGAAAGCTTATATCAAATCTCCAGAGGATTGCAAGTGGGTATCAATCATTGAGACGATCTCCGCCACCGGCATCAAGCTTCAATGCCTAGTCATCTTCAAGGGCAAGCATCTACAATCCACTTGGTTCCCAGCCCAAGGCACGCCGAATTGGCTCTATACAACATCCAAGGACGGCTGGACGTCTAATTTGATTGGCTGCGAATGGTTACAGCGTATTTTCATACCAAATACTTCACCATCCTCCGGTGACTATTGCCTGCTCCTTCTTGATGGCCATGGCTCCCATACACCTATTGACTTCATGTGGCTCTGCAAGCTCAACAAGATACACCTCCTATACCTCCCAGCTCACGCCTCCCACCTGCTGCAACCTCTTGATCTTGCTCCTTTCTCTGTTCTGAAAACACACTATCACAACAAGATCCAAGCTCTCTCCACCCTTGATGACACAGCACCTGTTAAGAAGGAGCGCTTTGTTATATCATACAACAAGGCAAGAGAAGAAGCTCTATCCAATCGTGTAATAAGAGTTGGCTGGAGGGCTGCTGGCCTCTGTCTGTACAACCTGAGTCTAGTACTACTATCATCCCAAGTAACAGCACGCCCCTGTACTCCTCCACCCACCCAGGCCTCAGCAGCTGCCTCAAAATTGATATATGCTACACCTCGGAGCTCACAGGCTCTATATAAGGTCCAGCAACAGCTGTTGTTGTTGGAATCTCTCTCACAAAGTACGTGGCTAGTGCTTGGCAAGGCAGGCAAAGCTATTGCAGCAGCAAACACCAGAGCAGCCTGTAACGATGCAGGCCAGTAGGGAAGATGTCTGAAGTAAGTGTGAGTCCACTACGAGGCATATGGGAGTGCTGGGACATTGAGAACACTAGGATTGAATTCCCTACACCTATAGGTCTTGTACAAAAGGATACAGAAAAACTGCTCTATCTAACAACTGTGTCGGATTGATTAAATATACAGTTCGGAGGGGAATCGGAACTACCCATGTCTAGGTGACACAGAGGTAGTTAGCGACAGGAAGGAGAGCGGTGTGCTGAGTCCCGCAGGGACCACACGTTATTGGAGCGCTTTTGGTCGAAGGCGTTACACAGCCCAGCTAGAAGCTGAGAATCAACGGTTGAAACATCAACTAGATCATCACAAGATTACCCGTACAAGAAAGCGAGTTCAAGTTAATCCAAATGAGCGATTCAGCAACGTTGAGGCTATACAAGCTGCCATCAACTGAGCAGCAGCTCTACAGGCTCAACAAGCAGCTTCTTCAGCAAAGAGAGTAGCTCAAACAGTTGCAACAACTACAGCAACTCTTGCTTTTACCTCTATGTGTACACAATGGCAAATATGATTATCGTTGTTGAGAAAATTGCAACTCCGTACTATATGGCTGCTTTAGGTGGGGTGGCTGGAAACTATATGTGGCCGGAAAGTATATGGCCGAGCTTACCGCATGTGGTTTGAGAAAATGGTCGGCCGACCACCATCGTACCTTTCTTTGGGGAGTAAGCATATGGAACACTTACAGTACGATCAAAATCCTGACATTTGTACAGCCAGCCGTTCTTGGGTGAGATGTGCGCTGCGGCAGGAGCAGGTCCGATGCCTGACTTCTCCCAATTATGGCGAACAGTACTGATGTTAGGCAGGTACCAAAGCAAACCGATTGCCATAAAGCAGCACCGATGAGACCCTATATCAGGCGATGCTTCTTTGGTGCTGAGTACCGTAGTCGACCTTGAGATGTCCGTAACCGGCATTTCCACCAAGCCGTATACTGAGTACCGAGACGACCACGATAGACGCGCATACGAAGAGTCAAGTTTGGAGGCTGTGGAGGCAGTCAAGGGCAAAAGGGTTCAGATAGATCCATCATCCGATCGTCAACAAAGCGAAAGCTAATATTCGCTGGCCAACTAGCCAGCACCTCTGGCATGAGCATTGCGATGTTCGCGCCAAAAGCACTGAAAAGCATGACAGTTGACATCTCTCTTGCTCTCACAGATGACCTGAAAAACGTGCCTCGGTCCTATGGTGACACCGTCCGGGACCATGGGCCAGTGACGGGTTTTCAGAGCGGCGCAACAGTCGCTGGCAAGACCTTTGCGTGGGGCTTCATTGATGGCCTCAGTGACGTTGTCAAGCCGTACACCAAACTCATAAGAGCATTGCTGAAGCAAGGCATGCAGAAGGAATGTGGCTTATCGAACAAGGTAGGTATGGTGCCGATGAAGTAGCGTCCATTACTTCGAGGTTTGAAGCGTTGAAGAAGAAGAAAACATGAAGGTATTGCTGTCCGTAACGGTGATTGTAGCTTCAGCAAAGTGAGGCGCTAGTCCTAGTTCTGGCTCCAATGATATCGTTCATTCGGGACCTGACTGCACCTCTCATCTAACTTAACGCATAGGCACCTACACTACAGTCTATCGAAGACCTTTTGTCGTAGGGAGTGAAGAAATCCACCGATTGCCATCTGTTTGCTAGCGGTCTGCTGCACTGATTGTCCAGCTCATTTGTTTAGCTCCGTTTGCTTCCCCACCCCTTCACTGCTATTCCCTTCTACTATATTATCTTGATCAATTCCTGCCAATAGCTCTAGGGATCAATTAAAATCTAAACCCTTCAACAATCAGTCATCGGAACGGCTCAATCGTTAGCAGCATTCAATCGCTTGTATCCAACAAACAACCTCAATACGATCGCTTCTACCTCTTACTTCACAATGAAGCACTTCGCCATTCTTTCACTTCTTGCGGCTCTTGCCACCGCATCGCCCCTCGCGGTTGCTGAACCGGATCCTATTGGCGTTGCTGAATCCGAACTTGCAGCCCGACAGCTGCGTAGCACCTCGAATGAGCTGGGGACAGGCAGCAGCTCAGCGTGTCCCAGGGCTATCTTCATCTGGGCACGAGCTTCTACTGAACCAGGTAACATGGTAAGAGCAGCCTCTTGTTCGAGTTCGAGTTGACCGTACGAGTAACTTCCTCTAGGGTATCTCGGCTGGACCCATCGTTGCTCGAGAACTGAACGACGAGTATGGCGCCTCGCGCGTCTGGGTTCAAGGCGTTGGAGGGCCGTACGCCGCTGGTCTCGCTGAGAATGCATTGCCTGCCGGTACATCTGCAGCTGCCATCAGGGAAGCCCAACGTCTTTTCAACCTTGCCGCCAGCAAGTGCCATAGCACGTCCATCGTTGCCGGCGGCTACAGCCAGGGTACTGATGTCATAAGTAACGCTATTTCTGGACTCAGCGCTGCTGTCCAGAACTAGATTCAGGGTGTGGTACTTTTCGGCTACACCAAGAACCTACAGAACCTGGGAAGAATTCCTGTCTTCCCTACTACAGTGAGTGGACAGAAGTCTGTTCGCGCTAAAAGCTTGGGCCGCAATCTTGACTTTTGAGTGAATATTCACACCTCAATATCTCAATAACCACACGGTGAAAACTGAATCTGATTGCAGCAATTGAATGCTCTGAGTCTCAATATTTAGTCTGGTAACCCTGGGCTCGCTCACAGGCTCTGAGGCGCCTCGGCATTGAGTAGATGAGCTGCCTGATCAGTCTATCGGGAAGTGCTGCCCATGCCTCTTTCATACCCTCACAAAAG
>NW_022985396.1:399706-412482 GCF_010093625.1 Macroventuria anomochaeta | reverse complement strand
AATGAGCCCTCAGAGAACATCAGAGGCCTTCTTGTACAGGAGAAAGCAAGGTCCAGGGCACCCAGAAACCTCACTGTTGATGCTATCGCTGTGTCACGAAGATGCTACGAGTAGGCCCTTTACGACTCGCTGGGAGTCTAAATCAATTACTACGTACGATATCTAAGTAGGTACAAGACGTTGTGTACCGAACAGAACTCTACCAGCAATAGTCTATATACTTACGTGTGGGTTCGTTCGGTTACCGGTTAATAATCGGAACTGAGGTGGATAGGTATCGGGGTTGCAAGTCCCAGAGCAGGGCTTGCAGAATCCTAATACTCCCGCCTCAGAGGTTGCAGGCCCGCTCCGGAGGTGACCGGAGGTTGTACGTCCGCTTCGGAGGTGTGTAAGGACGCTGGGGATTTGGTGCGTACGGTCAGGGATAGTACGGAGCGGATCCGGATATTGTCAGGGGATCTGGAGAGGATACCGTGACAGCTGACCTCAAAGGTGAGATCAGTGATATGAAAGAGCTTGGGATGTCCCTCTGCAAGGTGTATATGGCTCGGGCTCAGGCCTCATTGGTGGAGGATTTGGTCAACAAAGGTACTGATAAAAGTACTTCAGATGCCTCCGCATCTACGGCTCCTATTACTCCAGATAAGTCAGGCAACTTTGATGCATTTGGCAGTGGCGTACCCTCGTACAGGCTCCTCCAAGCGTTTTTTTCGTATTGGCACGACCAGGAGAAGGACGACGCCCCTCAAGCCTGTCTTATTGTTGACCTGGCCAAGGTATTAGTTGGTCGTGGCTGGAGCGTAGAGTCCCTCCGGGATCCTAGTAAACTATCACTTTCAATGTGGTGTGATGACATGGGATACTTTGCGATAACGCTTGGCAGAATGAGGTCTATGTTAGAAGACTTCATTGCCTTGCCTAATTGGAGACGATGGGTGGATGTAAGGCATGGCTGGGATCAACTTGTGTTCGATTCTGACTATTTATCCCGGGTGGCGGCGGAGGCGGATGATTATGGTGATCATATGGTTGACGTTGCTGGGTCGTAATTTCTGGCGTTGCTAACTGGAATCTTGCATCAACGTTTATAGATAAAAGTATAAAAAAAATTCAGGCGCTGTTTCTATATATCTTTCTGAGCTCTCACACCAAGCGACAAGTAAATTAGACGTTGTAGTGGTGTTGTGATGATGGCCATTCAAGCGAAAGTTTTGAAGTTGAAGCAACGCTCACCCTAAACAACTCCTCTGCTATCTAACCTTACTATGTTTAGGCATCTCACTCCACCCCTCAGCAACAACGAGCGATGGTGACAAGTCTAAAGTGAGTTGTGAGATCATGCTTTTGGGTATACCAGATTAATTGCACATATCAATTTGGCTAGGTGACGTGTGGATGTTGATGGATAGTGGATGTGACGTGTGTGGAGGCATTTGAGGGAATATTTAGCTGGAAATCTAAAAGATGGCGGGGGGTGGCTGAAACCCTGGGGGACGCCAAACCTAAGCAAGGTAGATTTCGCGCTAGTGGGTTGAACAACAACATCATAACACAACTTTCAATAATTCAATCACGACCATTTTTGACCCATTGCATTAATTCTGACACTGCAAAACGCTCAAACTACACCTAAATTATCTATTCCAAGTGTCGCGATAGTTTATTAAGCGTTGTGGTGGTTGTTGCAGGTTTGTCTAGATTGCCAGAATCTGGAATCTTCACAACCACGGATCAACGTCAGGGCCGAGGTACCCACAACGTTTGTACATGCCTGAGAAGCTCTTTCCCACACAGCACTGACTGATCGCCCACCTCAGGAAACCAGGCAAGTCCTCAAAGCTGTTGACCGATGACCAATGGCGTCTTGTGAAGCTTTTCAACACCCAAAAGGTCTGTTCAATGGGGTTGTAGTCTGGAGAGTATGGCGGCAACTCCACCAACAAGACACCCCTCGCATGACAGAGTGCTCGAACCCGATAACTGTTATGAGCTGAGGCGTTATCCATGAGGATAATAGACCTTGATTGAGGCCATGGACGGCAATTTGGCAGCACTTTCTCCTCCATGAAGGTCTCAAAAAGCTGCTTTGTCATGCCTCCTTCGATGATCTCGCACGCAAAGTACCCATTCACATCCATCGCTGGGATGACGCTTACTCTTCGAGCGCGAGTACCGAAGTACTCACTCACACATCCTTCACTGGCTACACTCCATCCTCACTTGCGGTCGGCTGTACGCTCATTAGCAGCACTCTCATCAATGGCAATGATCTGATGACGCTGCCAATGGCGTGAGATCTGGTGGAAATGCTGCCGGAGTGCTTCACTACGTGCCTTAGCGTGCTTTGAAGCAACTTTTCTGGTCCATCCGCGTTGCTCTAGAGTGCGATAGATAGTGGGTTCGGACACAATGACGTTGAAATCATCGTACAAAAACTCTCTCATCTCATCTAAGTATGCAATCGGGCGCTCGCGGAGGTACTCCAACAAGGCCTAAGAGCATCAGCACTGAACGATTTGTGTGTATAATGGCTGTACTCACTTCCTCCTGTGCCGGCAACAGTAACTTTGGGCGACCTCTCACCATACTCTCGGGCGGATATGGGTTATCGTACAAGTCCATGCTCAACGCGATGCGCTTGACTGTGTTTCTACTACATCTATGCTTCTTGGCGATAGTACGGTATCCCAGTGAAGTATAGAGGTCGATGAGAACATCCCTTAGCTTCTCTGGATGAAGTTTGCGACCCATCTGAGTGAATTGGGATGAAGGAGAAGGTGGAACAAGATGCCAATTGCACCGGAATCACTATATAAAACACATCTACAAGTACTATTACATCACTGAACCAGTGGTGGAGGGGTCCGCACATTTCAGTAATCACCGATATTGCCAGAGGTGCTGCCAACATCCCCATCATTACTTTCTCCACACTCACCCCATAATGTACGAGGCGGTGGAGTAGTTAAATTAGTACATTGATGCTGCAGAGTTGCTGGGTGTGTAGACTGTGAAGGTTCTGCTCCGTGCATGTAGGACACCTGGGTCTCAAACTGCAACGCTTTGTGTCACGGTTCAGGGCGCTCTTGCCTGTCGAACCTCACCTCCATGAGAGTGACTGCCACGTCACACTAGCGTTGTTTACAGCTACTCACCTATATGTACTGTCCGTAGCTTCACCCAATACAACCTCAGTTCAATCCTTCAATTCTTCCCACAGCGTACTGATCACTCACGATCTCCGACAGATTCACTTCCCCATAGGCTTCTAGACCCATCGCGTCGACTTTCCTCAACCCGAATTCAACAATCATCTGTGATGCAGGTCAGTTGCGGTACGCGAGATCGACCCAGGCAAACTCGCCGTCTGGATGTTGTTAGAACACGATCACTCCTGCACGTCCTAGATACAGGAACAGAAATACTGACACATATCCTCCCCCTTCATCAACATCTTCCTCCACCTCAACAACTCCCCATAAAACCCTTCACTCAACCTCCGCATCTCAGTTCCCTCCTCAAACCAACTCGGCACAAAAGTCTCCTGCTTTGGCCAGGTCAATTCGTGCCTATAGCACATGCCGCCTACAATCTGCCCACTCTTAGAATCTACAAACTTTATCCAAAATACCGAGTCTGTATTTGCGTTGACTTCTTTGAGCAGAATGCGCGTTTCTTCTTCGAAAGCGGCCGTCTCGGCCGGTGTGTTGGTGCCGAGGTGCGCGAATGTGGGTTGGCTGACGGGTTGGCTGGGGTGGTACCAGCTGGTGTAGAAAGAGTGGAAGAGCTCGTTCCAGTCTGTGTCGATGTCTGTGTTGGCGCATAGGAGTCAAGGCATCGACATTGGTGAAGTTGTATATGAGCAACTGTAGAAAACGATAAGGAAACAGAATTCGAGCACCCCCCGAAACTGATTGTAGAGGTACGTGTTGCTTGCCTTCTCGCTTCACACATACCTGATGTGGCATGATGTTGCGAGACGATGCTCATTGCGGCTCTTTGGAACGGTCTGAATGCCAATTGCGGAAGGCGATGCAACGATGCCATGCAGAACCATCTAATTAAAGGTTGTGAATATATACACTGAAAATGAAGATGTTCCCCTCAATTGCCCTAGTAGTCACCCGAAACAAGCGAGTTGGCCCAATCTTCCACATTATCAAACTTGTCCTCAACATCATCAGGAATACCATTGCCGTTCGCATCAGTCCACGGGGTACCTCCAGCAATAGTTCCAGGCCCATTCATCGGGCTTGCATTCTCATCGCTGATCAGTTGTCCAGCCTTGCCATAACTCTTCAACTCCGTGATGAGGCGCTCGTCAACAGCATCGCGGACCTTGCTGGCTCCGACAGACGACTGGACATACGTCAACGCATCAGTAGCAGACAAGACCTTCGCAGGTTCTGGGTGTGCGAATTTCGTTGTCATGATTGCCATGCCGCCGTAGTTGGAGCTCGAGGCGCCGAGCTCTGTGCCACTTAAAGCGCCGTTCTTGTCAGAGTCGTAGAAGTTTTTCTCAACGTAGCCCTTGAAGTTGTCGTTGCCGCGCGTGAAAGCGGTAACGCTCGTGCTAGGTCCGCTAATAAAATAGTTGCCGATGATGTTCGCCTCGGACTGGCCAGATGAGTCGCCGGCAATGTAGCCACCACCTCCACCCCAGTTGTACACAACATTGTTGATGAAGTCGTTTGTGCCCTTGACCTTCGGGTTGCGCGTCTTGTTGTCAATGTAGAGGTTCCTGAAAAGACTGATGCCGTTGTCGAGTTCGGTCTGCATGAGGCCACCGCAGCTGTGCGTCTCGAGACCCTGCGAGATGATGCTGTTCTGGATGGTGATGTTGGTGGCGGCGCCGTTGATGGAGAAGGTCTCATCACGACCCCATGATACGCTGATGTGGTCGAAGATCATGTTCTTGCCTTCGGCAATGCCGGCTGCGTCCTTGCCACTTGTTCCTCCCTTACCCATGCGAATGCGGATGTAGCGTACGATAGCGTCGTCCGCGTTCGAGAAGGACCAGCCATTGCCGTAGACTGTGATGCCGTCTCCTGGTGCGGTTTGGCCTAGGATACTGACGCGCTTGGAGACGACAATGCGCTCTTCGATCTTGATGAGACCGCCGACTTGGAAGACGACGATGCGATCTGGCTGCGAAACGGCATCGCGAAGCGAGCCGGTGCCGGAGTCGTTTAGGTTGGAGACGACGTAGACTTTACCATTGCGGCCGCCGATGGCGTCTTTGCCAAAGCCTTCAGCACCAGGGAAAGCGAGAGCTGATGCTGTACTGACCAGCAGTGGAAGGTAGGAAAGACAACGCATGTTGAGAAATGAACGGATGGATGAACGAGACGTTCACTTGGGGAAGGGGTCCATATGTACTTCTAGACGTCCTCGTATGAAGGACTTGTGTGGTGATCCCATATGTTTCGCTGCCATTTCCACATCAGGCAGAAACATCGAGCTCGAAGTAGTAAAGAACATTGATCGTGCTTGTCCTTCCATTTCGAAACCACTGTTGTATGTTTTATGTGGAATCCTCCGCCAATCATAAACGAGCTAGCAGCGATCATTACCGGGTCTGAAACGGCCTGGTCAGCAGGGAACCGCCCGGGATATCTTTTCAGCGAGACAATATACTCACATATTCCACAGCGCCTCTTGTGATGAGCATCTTCCCCGCTTACTGCGCATCGTTGTTCTCGTATAGACTTTCGGTATTAAGGATTCGAGGGGTAGGACCATGATCGGCTGTATGCATGCGGGCCTTGCGACCCACCAATTGACTCGCGCGCCTCTTGGAAGGACATGCTTACCTCTGCCCTGTGCCACTGGCATATGTGCTAAACCGATCACCTTGGACGACTCAAGCTGGGACGACGGATGGATAAGCCTCACTCATCATCGACCTAGCTTGGAGGTGTTCAGGTATCCGCTTATGTCTGCTTCCGCATCGCCCAAATTTTTGGTTGGAGCAACGATAACAGGAATGTCGCATCTGGACTGAAAGTCATACTGCACCAGACGTAGTTGGTATCGAAATGATTTGATTACCTCCAGAGATTAGGTAAAAGCTGTTAGATATGAAGCATCATACCAGTTCGAACCGAATACTTGAGACCGCAGAATTTCAGACATGACCATGGTGTGACAGGACGGTAATCAAAAAAACAACGAAGACCCAAGCCTAGAAGTATTCAGGATATCTTCGCGCGGTCAGTCGATACGATTGTCGCTCTAGATTACGGGCACCAGGTCGAACTGCACTGGGTGGTCAACCCCAGCGTTGCCCTTCCAGTACACGTGCCAACCCTCCCCCCCGGCGTCCTTGATGGGCTCCCACTTCCCCTTGAAGCCTCCAAACCTGAAGTTGTGATAGATCTGACTACCTCCAGGGTCTCCAGGATGGAGTTCACCAAACGTCCATTGGTCCGCAGTGCAATCGTAGCCCTCAGGACAGGCGTTGGTCTGTGTCTCGAAAGACTCGCGCAACGGGGTAGGAAGGTATACGATCTTCAGACTAACCGTACGAGTCGCATTGTTGGTGAGTGCTGTAAGATAAGGCGTTCTGGAGAGATCGTCGCCAATACCGTCTCCACGTAGAGCGTACTTGTTGTCGTCGTCTCGAAGGCGTACGAGAAGAAATTTGAGTGGTGGCGTTTCAGGATTCACGGTGAAGTTCTCGAGTCCTAGGCGGTTGGTGGAGGGCAGGTTTACGAGGTGCCGTCCGTGCCATGGTTCGTTTGAGCTGCAGTGGTAGTAAGTATGTAGCGGCAGTCAGTCGTGGCGGGCAAGTACCAATTGGCGCGAACAGTGTAGAGCTGCGCATCCCGCAAGATCCAAGTCTGTGGAAGTAGAGTAGCAACCACGGCGAGAGCGGTTGCAAGAAGGAACGCCAACATGGCGGCTGGAGACATTCGCGCTATTGTAGAAGTAGGGTAAAAGTCTCCAGAGCTGCAGTAACGTGACTAGAGGAGGGACAAGCGGCGTTCCACGTGGCAGACGCACTGGTGGAGGGCTGGAGGTAGTCGTGTCACTAAAATACGAGCAGCAGGTAGTCACACTTTCCAGAATAAATCTCCACTAGCGTGGTAGCTATAAGGCAAGCAAGATTGAAGCAAGATGAAACTATCATGGCTAAGGAGGCGCGAGAACAATGCAAATATCTTTCAGGTACAAAGCAAAGTGAAGCTAAGTTGCAGAACTCATTCAACGAAAAGCGCGCGTGTCCCTGGCTTCATTGACCTCACCCGACCGTGGCGTAGATACACGGCCGATCGATACTCAAGATTGTTGTTGCTCATCGAGAGTGACACATCGTTCGTCCTTGCATAGTGTCATGCGAGAGCGTTGTCAAAGAGGGATTCTGGGCTGCAGAGTCGCACAGACTCAGGTCACACAACTCTCGGCTTCTTCGACCATTGTGAGCCATTGTAAGGAAATGGCGATGGGCGTTTGGAATTCGTCAACGTGCCCGTTCTTTCGCTAATGTGTCGACCAAAGTTGCAGCCAGGCTCGCCCACGAATTTTCCGCAGCATGTGTATTGGGGAATGTCGCCAGGCCTAGCGGGACCTTCGTGGCCAATATGGAAGTAGCAGTTGATATCGCCTTCCTTGAACCGTTCGCCACACTGCAAGCAAAGTTTTGGCTTCTGGTCAGGCGCACCGTATTGCGTCGCACGTTGATGACCAGCCAATCCTTCAGCGCTGAGATTAGCGATTGAGTGATGTCTGGAGCTAGTACTAGCTGTTATCTGGTTACGTGGATCATGTCCCCGCGCAGCTCGATCGATATCTAGGAAATCGACAATATCAGTGCTGTCGTCTGAGTCCGTAGGACTAGCCCGATGTTCGCGCTTCACTGTTGGAGCTTTCTGTGAGCTGGGTGGCAAACGAAGACCGTCTCGATTCTCATGAATCGCTGGTGAGCGGTGGGTGTTCGGTCTCGCAGCTGAACTTTGAGTAGTATTGCTAGGTCCAAGGCGCTTTTTCATACGCTCGTACGCATCTTGTTCGTTGGACCTGGGTTCAGTCTTGATTGTGTGTTGGGTCTGTGCCTGCGACTTCGCTTGTTGTCCACGTATCAACTGCTGAGCATACGCTGAGTGAGGTGCCAGACCTCGCGCAATCGCACCAGACAGCGCTGGTGATGTTTTGCACAGCTGCAGCACAATGTGTCGCAGTGCGCGATGGCTACTGGTATCAATGATCTGCTTGACATGCTGTGGGTTGATTCGGCGAGGCTGCTGCTGCGGAACATTGCCGCTGCGGGTGGAACCTTGCCGTTGGGCGTGGTCGTTGCCGCTGTGCGCACTTCTATGCGAACTCCCCGGCTCTTGCTTGAATGCTCCAGCAGGCTGCTGTTGTTGCGGATATCTGCTCACTTGGTGTTGGGGTCTAGCTTCAGGCTCTGGTGATGAGAGAGTCAGGTCGATCGCGTCCACCTGCGTATTCCGACCGCTCTGGCCCTGTTGCGGGCCCATTGTGTGTCGCGACAGACCGGGGGTTCGGTGCTGTCAGTCGTAACATGAATGTCGACAGCTTCGTGTGTTCTGCGGCATACGCCGCGGCTTAGCGCGTCTCTCACACATCAATGGATCGTTTGCTGCTCGCCTGCACGTGACTGACGAACTTCAACACCTCGACAATTAGCTCTGGGTTTCGACACCTCACGCAATACAAGCTTCTTCCAACGACCGCGCGTCACCCTGAGCGAACAAGCGGATCAACAGTCTAGTCTTGGCGCACTGTCCAGTCTCGAGCAGAACTTGACCGTCCTTCATTTGCTTCCTGTGACACGCCTTAATCAAAGTGAGGCCCCCGCACGGACCGATGATAGATTCCACCAACCAGGCAACAACGCAGTCTTTTTTCGTATCCTCGAACATGCCTTGCAGTCTGGGGAAAACTCCCGACGGCCTTTTGACGGCTGTTCAAGCGGGGACTCGTTTACGTGGCAGTCAGCAAAACATAGTTTCATGGTGTTTGGTGCAAAAACAAAATATCCACATCTATGTCCTCAATTTCCACGGCTTCCGTAACCTGGACATGGATATAGTAGATGTTGTATATATACGGTAGGTCTTGTCTGATGTAGGTGTATCTTTCATTTGACTCGATCAACATTTCATTCGTTTCTTCAAAATGCTTCACTTGCTCGCGCTGGTCCTTTCGCTTGCAGCTGCCGCTGTTGCAGCCCCTACCTCACTGACCGCCCGTGCTGGACGCACATCTCCTCCCTCCGGCTGTCTCTCCGTTGGTAGCTCAGGAACATACAAGACCGTTTCAGCTGCCGTTGCTAAGCTCAGCACCTCCAGCACCACTGCTCAGTGCATCTTCATCTACAAGGGTAGGCAGCGATACCTTTGACTTGCAATCATCAAACTGACGCTTTTTGACAGGCACGTACAAGGAGCAGGTCTACGTTCCAGTCCTCAAGTCAGCTCTCACCATCTACGGAGAGACTACCGATACCAGCGGTTTCGCATCGAACACTGTCACTATCACACAAGGCAAGAGTCAGGATGACTCCTCCACCAACGATCTCACCGCCACCTTGAGGGCCTGGACACCCAACCTCAAGGTGTACAACATCAACCTTGTCAACACTCGCGGTTCCGGCTCGCAGGCTCTTGCTCTCAGTGCCAACGCTGACAAGCAGGGCTACTACGGCTGCCAGTTCAAGGGCTTCCAAGACACCATCCTTGCTCAAACTGGCAACCAGGTCTACGCTAAGTCGTACATCGAGGGTGCCACGGATTTTATCTTCGGACAGAAGGCCACCGCCTGGTTCGACGGTGTTGACATCCGTGTTCTTGCTGCTTCCCAGGGTTTCATCACCGCCAACGGTCGTGATTCTGACTCCAACCCATCTTACTATGTCATCAACAAGTCCAAGGTCTCCGCTGCCTCCGGTAACACCGTCAATTCTGGTGCCTATTACCTCGGTCGCCCCTGGAGGAACTACGCTCGCGTCATCTTCCAGAACACCGCTCTCTCCAATGTTATCAATGCTAAGGGCTGGACGCAGTGGAGCAGCAGCGACACTCGCACTGACAAGGTCACCTTCGGCGAGTACGGTAACACTGGCGATGGTGCAAGCGGCACCAGGGCCACGTTCGCTGAAAAGTTGTCCGCCGCTATCAGCATCTCTACTGTCCTCGGCAGCTCTTACAAAGACTGGGTCGACACTACATACCTCTCTTGAGCGGATCTTCACGTGTGCATTAGTCAGAACGGGCCTTAACTTCTTATAAATATTCATGCTGGAAATGATACTCTTGAGTGGATTTCGTTATCCAAATCATACTTCGCTCTCCAATCTACAAACGATTTTGACCGCACGATATGACATTTATGTCTTGCATACATATTGTGAGTCGTGACCACAGCTCATGTCCATGATCACGGACCACTAACGTGCCTGCTAACGACTGAAGTGGAAAGAGAGCAAAGCGACAGCAGCGGAACAATTCCACGCCCCGGCCCCCTCCTCTTTGCAGCGCCCTTCTTCCACACACTGCTGTCGAAGGAGGGTCTTCCACTGCGTGTCTTTGGCAATATGACCGGTCTGTATGGCTTGGAACACCCTATAGGTTTATCTCAAGGCCCAATGGATCGTCATCCATTACTACTTAACCATCGCAGCTGCTCAGGCTTCTGAGCTTCACCACAACGGATCTTGCAATATCTGAACCTGCCAAAGTCAATCTTCCAGAATGCTCGAATCAGCAATCCCGCCACACCTCCAAAACCTCGACCATGTCCCATGAGCATGCCACCCAATTACACCCCTCCCTTCCCCAGCTACTGCGCATGCTTCCCAACCAGCATGTCCAACCTTGTCATGGCCACCATCGGCGCCCAGTACCCTTCCGCAGCCGCCTTCACCACCGCCTCCATCGAAAAGATGAAGTCCTTCATAACCACATCTCCATCTTCAACCCCCTCATTCTGGGAAGCAACCTCCGTCACCGACAAACGCGGGTTTTACAATATCGCCATCATCGCATACTGGCCGTCCACCCCCTACTATGAATTCTGGAAAAGTGAGTCTGGGTTTGGAGCGTGGTGGCGGAGTCCTGATCATATGGCGGGTATCGATGGTTTCAGGACGTTCTTTTGCTGTCTGTGGACTGCTTTGAGGAAGTCTTCTCCAACAGCGAAGTTCCAGAGGGCGCAGCAAACATGCGCGAGAAGATCAGCGGCGAGATGGGTGAGCATGCGTATTGGGCAGTATGAGGGAACGGCTTGCTGCGGCGCAGGATGATCGGCTAGAAAGTGACAAGTTTGTACCTGATGTTAAGCATGGCGGCACGAATGGTGCACATGAAGGTGAGAAGAGCAAGAGCATGAGAGTCCCGGGCAAGAAGAACTTGTGCGTTATTCGCTCGGGCCAGAACTGGTTCACCACACCCCCTGCTGAGCGGAAACTGTATCTCGAGACCATGCACCCTGTGCTCATCAAGGGGATGACGTTTCTCCGTGACGAAGGCAAAGCGATCGGATGCTACGCCAACAACCTCTGGAATGTTGTCGATTCCTCGACATACGAAGCGATTTTCGAGAAGATGTACGGATTGTGATTCTTCGATGCTCTGAGCTCGCTTGAGGATTAAAGCAAAAGTCATCAGACGCACCTCGATATCTTCGGAGGGGTTTTGATGTATGCGAAGAAGCTCAACAATGTGCCGAGTCTGCGTCTGTTTCACGAGACCTATGTCTTGGAGGAGGATCATCGGTTCTTTGAGTATGTAGGGTGGCACGAAGAGACGGGGATGTTGAATGCGCTGCGGGCTGGGGGCGCATAGGAGAGTAGGGATGAGAAGAGTCACATCGCTATCAATTTAGTAGGCAAGGTGTTGTCTCGAATTGCTTCTTCCTATTTCTGTATCGTGCGAAGAAGAAACAAGTGCGCAAGGTGCAGCATGTCTTGACATTCAGGTCAAGAGATGTCGCCGTTTGTGTGAGGGTCGCACTGCGACTAAGACAAGATAACTCCGTACCAATCTTATTGCTGTATGCAGCATGTGCTCACGAGGGATAAGTCTCATCTACTTGCGATCAATTCAAGGCGCGAGAAGTTCGCATAGATCAGGAAACGAAGGCAGAACGCGAGGCTGTGGGCTACCGATAGGCGTCAACGTCAAGGTCGTGCTGCCAGTGAAAGACGGCTCGTCTTCGAATTGGTCATCAATAATATTGTTGTACATTACAGTATCGTTGCGCTTTACGTTATCGCTGTGCTTTGCAGTATCGCTGTACTCTGTGATATGGCAAAACACTGCAGGCAGGTTGTTCGCAGTAGATATGTTGTCCTTCAACCCTTTCTTTGGGTGCAAGTGTCCATCGTTAGCAAGACGAAGGTCGGTAATTGCTCGCTTGTATATAATGGCTGCTTGGTTATCAGTAGACTTCTGCTTGGTGACAGACATGGTCGCAAACTTCTGATACCGTACCGTGTCTGTGCGCACAACGATCATGTTGGTAAAACGACCGCGCTAGCGCCTTCACAGGCACCCACAAATGAAGCTGTACAACCACATACAATATATATTATTGCGAGATTTTTTGGTGTTGTAATCTGTAGACTCAGGCAACTGTTCTGGCTATCGATACTTGTGTGGGAGTCGCACGTTGCGGCCACGCAAGGTGGCTTTTGGTGGAGGGCTTGAGGCGCCCACCGTTGTGGCCACACCACCCACAGCACCACCCACACGCCTCTGTTTTTTGCAAGGGTTTGCAGGAAGACTCTGTGAGGCCTTGCGCTTGCCAGATTG
>NW_022985396.1:395979-397846 GCF_010093625.1 Macroventuria anomochaeta | reverse complement strand
AATCTGCATAAGTGCATCATGAATTCCAGGCATGGTTGTGGTGTAGTTGACGTGTCAAAATGTGACTATTGTTGTTGCCTGATCGTTGTACCAACATGATCGTTGTGCGCACAGACACAGTACTTGTGCAGGCCGTGCACGCCATCAGGCCATGCACGCAACACCATAACCATCCCATCATCCTTAACGCAATAACTCAACACCACAATGTCGCTAAAGGATGCGCTTAAAGAGGCAGAAGCTGCAGATGCAGAAGATAAACTTTGCTACAAGACAATTGCAAAAAAACATGGTGTGTCACGGTCAACTTTGTCACGGCAGCACCAACACGTCTGCTCGTTGTAACGACACAGGTAAGAGAGGACTCCGATATGGGTTCAAATCCGCTACGAGGTGTATGGGAGCACGGGGATAGATAGAACTAGGAGTAAACCTCTATTCCTATAGGTCTTGTACGAAAGGATACTCAAAAACTATCTACCATAACTATGTACACTGCCCTGCTTATATACCTAACAGCTCAATGTAGCTTGGGGGATACCGGTAGGTAGTAGGGTAGGGATTGGTTAGGAGTCGGATAGCAATTGTGTGAGTAGTATGAGGAAGAACGGTTGGTACGGTTCTTACACGCGTTGCGTGACAACGCCAACCAACAACTCCACCATCTCAGTCAACACCAGGAGTACAAGCTTTGTACATACATAGAAGAGCTTACTGACCATTCTCTACCTCCTACAAGGCAAATGGTGCAAAATTTCGCGTCTGGGATAGCTCATGTACGCATCTCTGAGTCCTGGGTTACTCGCTTCCTCAACCATCACCGTGACACTCTCCTCTGCTGTTACTCTGCCGCCATGGACGCACAGCGCCACTATGCCAATTCTAGCAAAAAGTACGCAGCTTATTTTACTCTGTTGCATTCCAAGATGCAGGAATACTCTATTGAGCCGCGCCACACATACAATATGGATGAGAAGGGCTTTGCCATTGGGGTACTTGCTAAGGGCAAGAGAGTCTTCAGCAGGGCGTCCTATGAAGGAAGGAGGAAACGCCAGCACCTGCAGGATGGCAGCAGAGAGTGGGTGATGCTGCTTGCGTGCGTCTGCGCCGATGGCTCAGTGTTGAGTCCTGCTGTCACGAAGATGCTACGAGTAGGCCCTTTAGGACTCGCTGGGAGTCTAAATCAATTACTACGTACGGTATCTAAGTAGGTACAAGACGTTGTGTACCGAACAGAACTCTACCAGCAGTAGTCTATATACTTACGTGTGGGTTTGTTCAGTTACCGGTTAATAATCGGAACTGAGTTGGATAGGTATCGGGGTTGCAAGTCCGGGAGCGGGGCTTGCAGAACCCTAATACTCCCGCTTCGGAGGTTGCAGGCCTGCTCCGGAGGTGGCCGGAGGTTGTACGTCCGCTTCGGAGGTGTGTAAGGACGCTGGGGATTTGGTGCGTACGGTCAGGGACAGTACGGAGCGGATCCGGATATTGTCAGGGGATCTGGAGAGGATACCGTGACAGTACCCCCCTTCTAAACTGTCACATTGGGGTCATCAGGGTACGGTTTTGGTTCGGATGGGTATCGGGCGTGGAATTGTCCAGCTGCTGTATTGTCGCGCAGGGCTTCAGCCGGTTCCCACGATAGTTCGTCATAGCCGGCCCAACGGGTCAGGTATTCATATCGGCGTCGTTTTTTGTTGTAGCGGATCTTCTCAATGCTCTCGACAACGTATTCGGGCTCTCCGTCAACGATAACGGGATCAGGTGGCGGGTTCTGCTGGCCAGGTAGGTACTCTGTATTGGGGGCGGCGGGTCGGAGCAGAGACACATGGAATACTGGGTGTATTTTCATGCTATCAGGCAGTTC
>NW_022985396.1:393052-394819 GCF_010093625.1 Macroventuria anomochaeta | reverse complement strand
GATAGGGGTAATATGGGTTGACAGATAGGGGTAATAGGGGTTGACAGATAGGGGTAATAGGGGTTGACAGATAGGGGTAATAGGGGTTGACAGATAGGGGTAATAGGGGTTGACAGATGTATAAGGACTGGTTGGCTGCAAGCCGTGTCAGTATGACACTTGGGTAGGTCAACCACAAAGTCAACGGATAGATCTCTCCAACTTTGTTCCGGTATCGGTAACCGTTTTAATAGCCCGTGGTATTTCTCACGCGAAGCCTTTGCTTTGCGGCACGTGTGGCAGCAGGAAACGAATCGTCGTACTGTATCAAACATGCGTGGCCAGTAGTATTCACGCTGTAGGATCTTGAGTGTCTTTCCTCTGCCGGGGTGTCCACCCACAGGGGAATCGTGTACGTATTGGAGTAGCTTGATCTTCAGTTCATCCGTGTCTGGGATAACAAGTCGGTCTCGGTAATACAGTCTACCATTTCGGTCTTCACAGTCGCTCAGGGTGATCAACTTTGACCGTTGGCTGCCGTCTCGGAGTAGTTTCAGGGTATCTTGAATGAACTCATCGTTTTCGTATTCTTCTTGAATGATCTCCGATATCATACGGCTAGTTTCGGTCAGGTTCAGTTCCGTAAACAGTCCGGGTCGGAGCAGTGTCTGATTGCGGGCCTGTCGGGCTTCATCCTGAGCTGTAACGTCCTGGGATCGTCTAGTCAGGGCATCGGGCTTTTCTCCATCCTTGCCAGGTCGGTACGTTATCGTAAAGTTGAATCGGGACAGGTATTCGGACCAACGAGCCTGTCGGTGGCTGAGTTGCTTAGTGGTTGTAAAGTACTGCAGGTTCTTGTGGTCGGTAAGGACCCAAATCGGATGCGCTGCTCCTTCCAGTTCAGGTCTCCATTGTTCAAAGCAACGTACTATTGCGAGCAACTCTTTATTGTATATCTCATAATTACCCTCAGCAGGGTTCATTCGTATAGAGAAGTAAGCAATCGGGCGAGTTACACTGCCCTCATCGGTCTGGGATAGTACGCCCGCTACTACGTAGTTGGAGGCATCTGCTTCTACCAGAATTGGAAGGTCAGGGTCGAAGTGTCGGAGTATGGGTGCTTCCGTGAAGGCCTTCTTGAGTTGATCAAGGCCTTTCGGCAGTCCGTATTGAAGTCGAATCGTATATCTTTCCTAGTGAGCGCTATCAGTGGGCCCACCAATGCGGAGAAGTCGTCAATAAATCGTCGATAGAAGTTTGCAAATCCAATAAAGGCGCGTACGTCCTTTACATTCTTCGGGTACTCCCATTCTAGGATTGTCTTAATCTTGCCTGGATCCATCCGAATCCCATCCGTAGAGATCACGTATCCAAGGTACGTTACTTTGCTCTTGTGGAATTTGCATTTATCAACGTCGAGTTGTAGGCCGGCCTCCTCCATTGCCTTAAGCACTAGACGTACGTGCTGTTTATGTTCCGATAACGTTTCGCTATATATCAAGATGTCGTCAATATAGGCCGTGCAGAAGAGGTCAAGGTATGGTCGAAGCGTGTTGTTTACGTAGTGTTGAAACGTGCTTGGGGCGTTGGCTAGCCCAAACGGCATAACCAGGTACTCGAAGAGTCCGTATCGGGTCCGAAACACAGTAAGCCATTCGTCGCCCTTGGCTATTCGGAGTTTGTTGAACGCGGCGATGATGTCCAGTTTTGTATAGAACCTAGCCTTACTTAGTCGACTTAGGGTTTCCTGAAGTAGGGGGATCGGATAGCGATTCTTAACCGTTAGGG